>NC_050194.1:7012383-7034883 GCF_008315115.2 Sander lucioperca | reverse complement strand
GGACGGAACCTGCATCCAAATGAACAACAGACACATTCAGTCACTACAGAGGGAACTTCAGTGTAGCGGATATGTGACAGTAATGCAATTGGCTGAAATAAATGGCTATATCTTGTATTTGTGTAAACTGCTGGAGTGTCTGGTACAATTGACCAACTGATTGACCCTTGGCAGAGATTTTAACACATCTCGGCAAAATGGCCTAAAGGTCGTTTCCCATCGTAAGTGAGTCTATAACAACATTCATAAACACGAAAGGTCTGTAAAGCCTATAATAGTCCAATAAACGGTAAGCATTTTCATGTGTCACAACATATGTATAACACCATCATACAACTCCGGCTAAATATCATTGACATTGTGGTCTTGGATCAGAGCTATGCAGAAATTCAGAACGTCTGCCAAATTCAGCTGGCGCCTGCGTCATGCAGTTTAGTCTGGTTGTACATATAACATTTACTCTTGCTAAGTGCTGAAGCAGAACTCCAAATTGCATCCGTCACCGTCAAAGACAAGTGTAGGAGAACAAAACGTGGCAGTTCGCCAGTGTTTATCTTTAGAAGAATGTTATCTTCCGGGAAGGTAAGTAATGGACATAATGACCTCAAGTCCCCGATGTGAATAATCAACATATCCGCAGCTTCGGGAAGCAACGTAACCTCTGCTTCCGTGTTGCCATTTACAGCAACAAGTAACAGTCTCAGTCACTACATCTTCATTAAAACTGCAGTGTGATATGGTGTCATCACATGGCTACCATACTACCAATTTTAAAGATAGCAGTTGGCCCAACAAGCTTACTGTTGTCGGATTAAGTGTGAGGCTTGAAATTGTTGGGTGAGAAAATCGTCTGCCTTGTTATAGGTGCAATGTCAGGCAAA
Source organism: Sander lucioperca (assembly GCF_008315115.2). Taxonomy (NCBI): domain Eukaryota; kingdom Metazoa; phylum Chordata; class Actinopteri; order Perciformes; family Percidae; genus Sander; species Sander lucioperca. The sequence goes on along the minus strand of NC_050194.1, from coordinate 7,034,002 downwards.
TGTAGGCATAATGTGGGTGAATTTGGCTGTAATCAGCGTTAAGAGTGGGTCTGGGATAGTAGAGTTTGCCTGGGTGCTCAACTTAAACAGCACAGAGAGTTATTGACACCACATTCTGTGTGCTGGCAAAATAGCAAAAGGAACTGCTTTCTGCAAGGAGTGACAAGAACAAAGTAGCAAGAAAAAGCAGCCGGCTGGTGTTTTGCCCTGCAGAAGGGACACACACATACAGGTGAACTGCATTGCGTTTACACGTACAAGTAAGATTGTGTCTCCAGTAAATCAGAAAGAAATCTGACTGCCTATCCAAAATCCCAAAATGCATACTGGTACTTGTCACTATCCTCATGCTATATTTGCTGTTGTGTAAATTCTAATAGCAGGCACTTCAGCATTTGTGACTGTACACTATGATCGCTATCTAATCGAGTCACATAAGGTCCGAGCATACAAAGCCTATAGGTTTTATGTAGAGATGATATGTAGTGGATGCAGAAAGACACCCCCAGAGTGATGTACCAAATAGTCCTCTGTTCTTCTGTTTAGCAGCAGACGGGAAAACAAAAAGGTGAGCAAAAAGGCGGTGAAACCCAATCACAGGTGGTCACTTGATATGCATTTGAGTCACAGTGCATTTTGTGCACTTCAATGTGTATTGTACTGGACTGTTGTCACAGCATGGGGTTAACACGCTGAACTGGCAAAATGTATCAAAATGTGGCATGATTTTTTGCAAAGCATTCATTTAGGATAAAAGTACACAAGTGGAAGGTATAAGTAGTGGTGTTGCAAGAAGTTGTTGTGAAAAATGTTATGATTTAAGGAAGCGCCTCACATGGATATATAGCTACCGTTGTACACAAACCAATGTCTTACCTCCTCGTGCACCGTTCCTGGACGAGCCTCGGCTCTGTGTGTCCTCCCAGCCTTGCAAGTATCTCCCCACACATCCTCCCATGGTTAATGGGCTGCAGATTGTTTCCACGCGTCGTACTAGCTGAACAGGGGGCCCATCACGGACGAAGACGATTAACTAGGTCCGATGAGGAAGACGGGTTGCAATCCTATGGGTCATCCGTAGCAGCTTACACGGGAACGAGAGGATGGTCGATAGCGCTGAGCTGACCTATTACATGTAAGATCGTGACTTAAAATGCGTTTTCTCTCTTCATGTATCAGAGCTGTTTGTGTGTGACACGACCCCACAAAATTCAAAGCTTTTGGTCCGCACTAGCTACCTGAGTTTGCCAAATCAGCAAGCCGCCGCAAGATCTTCCAAACCGCTTTTTTTTAAATGTTAGGATATAACCAGAATTTCCCTTTTAAGTTGGGCTAGTTGTAAATGGTAAAGTCCAGCAGTCCAAACAGCGCGCACCTTCCTCGCTAACAAGCTAACAGGGCCAACCAGCTAAGTTAGCTCCTAAAACATTAGTAAACACAAACTTCCGCGCACTCCTGACCACGAACACGTTTAGTTTATTCCAAATGCAGTGGATAGTTGCAGTTTCTCGCAAACCATGGTGTACCACTTCAATTCTTTGACGTTGTCTGCAGAATTATTTTTCTTTAAACCCCCCCTCAATGTTGCTTCCATAGTATGGTTGCTTCCCTCTCCGCTGGTAAAAGGTGACTAGCGGCGGAGCTAGCGCACCGAACTTTTTTACGCCTGCGCGTAAGCACGCAGGCAGGTGTTGGGTTCCTTTACGTCACACCGATTGAGGTATCGCATAGCTATTAAGTGCAGCTCCTATGTTTATTGTTTTGAGTATATTATTTTAATGATAATGGTAGTGATTAATTTCAAAATGTTAACAGTACAACAGCCCACAGTGCCTTTGTGAAAATAGAGACGGTGAAATAGATAACAACAAATAATTCCACACTAGGCTGTACAGTGTACTCTTTGCCGTTTTTGGAAGTCGGACAGCACCTGAAGGCAGCACCAAAAATAAACGTTTTATTTCTAACTTTCTCAACTTTCAGAAAACATTTAAATTTCAAGCAACATACAACTCACCCAAATAGGCTCAATGAATGATTGCATTGTTCGTTAATGGTCCTATTATATAAACGTTTATGTTAACATTAGTCACTTTTTGTTTTCCCCCCCTAACTTTTCGCGCATGCGTATTCTCAGTTGAGTTACACACGCATGATGGCTGCGGACAGTATCTTGCTGCTGTCTCTGGTGGAGGAATTTGTCTCGGGACTACAGGACAGCAAGGCTAAAGATACAGCAACAGGTAAATACATCTTCATCTTATTTTCCTCGACACCTTTCCACAACAGCTCGTTGCGAAAAACAAGCCGTAGAAGCTGCTGAGCTGCCGCTTCAAGGATTCGCAACACTGCATGATGGTTAACGTTAACTAGCTAACTAAGCGCCACAACATCCTGTGTGGTGTTCACCCTCATGCAACTAAAACACACACGGTGTGACACCGGTCTGCTCATTTTTATTGTCATACCAGCACACACCAAATCTATACCTAACGTTTAATTGTATTGTCATTCGACTAGTAATGTAGATTTTGATGCTAGCCCAGTGTGGTTAAACCGCATGCTGCCTGCTAGCGCGTGTGTGTGTGTGTGTGTGTGTGTGTGTGTGTGTGTGTGTGTGTGTGTGTGCGCGCGCGCGCGCGCGAAAGCATCCTGTTAATGAACTGTGCACCTTTGAACCCCACCGATGCTGCTAGTTAATCTGTACTACTACTAGAGATAACTTTGTTATGCTTGTGTGTTGTTATACGTTTTCTGTGTGCGTTTGTAGTTAGTTATCTTTATATCAATTATTTGCTACAATTCACTAAACTTGGCTTTCTGTTCAGGTGTCAAAGACGGAAAGTTTACAGTACTACAGCTGGTGGAAGCACTGGGGTAAGCTATTAACACTTTCCCAATAGTACAGCAATAACCTTAACCGTAGTATGATTTAATGTATTCTTTTACCTGTTGCAGTCTTATTTTGGTTTATGTACTGAATGTGTTAGACAATGGAGGTCAGGTAGTGGAAGTTAAAAGCGTTACATTTCATTAAAAAATGTTAAGATATTTAATTTTTCTAATGTCACCAAGCCAAGCTGATATGAGGTATTCTCATGTATGGTAAATGATTATATACTAGACTATACATTTTTGAACTATCCACACTATATTGTAGACTTCTAGTCAATATTCACTAAAAGGCATTAGATACATTTAGAGTTGCTGTTATATTAATATTTAATAATTAACATTTTCATTGCATTCCCTGTTATAGACAGAGTTTGACCAGCTCTCAGTCTCACACTCGAGCCAGAGGAGTCCAGCTTCTCTCTGAAGTTTTACAGGAGTGCTATGGAAGCCTTACAGAGACAGAAGGTACACATCTTCTCTTATATTTTGTATATACAGTATAGGCATATACAGTACAGTATATCCACTACAATACATTAGACTACACCATTGTCTTGCAGGTCTACATGAACATATTTATGTAAAGAGTGATATTTTATCGCATGTCTCTCTGTCTCTGTTCTCCCCAGTGGAAGTGCTCATTGCCTTCTACGAAAACCGCCTAAAGGACCATTACGTCATCACGCCGCCTGTTTTACAGGGACTCGGAGCGCTGGTGAGTGTCTGCCGCTGATGGATTTTCAGTGACAACAACAGTAAAGATGAGCTGCGTGCTAAATGTTCAAGTTAGTTTGCTGCTTGGCAGGTTTCGAGAGAATCATTTTGAGAAGCTCCAGTCAGATGTGATAGCGGCGACCAACGTGCACATTGTGTGTGTGTGTGTGTGTGTGTGTGTGTGTGTGTGTGTGTGTTTATGCTTTCTCCAGACAAAATGTACAGTGTTGCCTCCTGGCTCAGCTGTGTCCATGCTGAGGTCTTTGTTCCAGGATGTTCATGTTCAGGTGAGACTTGAAGCTGTATTGTAATAAAGATGTTAAATTTGTAGCAAGCAAGCAACATTTTTTTTTTTTTTTTAACATACACCCGAGGAAGCGTTTTGCGTGGGGGATATATACAACAGTGGATTTGTGTTTAATCCAATAGGTACATCATTGCACTAAATAGTATTGTTTAATGTATGTATGAGGAACAAAGACAACTGATCAACATGAAAAAGTGTATCTGCTGCCTTTGGCCCGATGTTAAAATGCACCCCTCACTCTCTATATACCAACACATCTAAGAGTGTCTGTGATTACTGTTTCCTCCATGTTTGCGAAGCACTTGCTCTTTTTTATTAAGTATGTTTTGTTGGTCAACTTGACTCATCGAAAATGTTCCTACATCTGGGGTATTGTGGGATAAAAGCTCATCAGGCGTGTGTTTTTCTCTTCAGTCTTTGATGCTGACGGAGAGAGCCTGCGTCTACAAAATGCTCATCAATCTCATGGCGACCAGAGAAGCCGGTAAGAGACAGCAGGTTTGAGCATGATTCAGTTGATCGAGACAGACGCTAACAGTTCTCCACTATGACTGAGAGCTTTGCTGGAAGAAAACCAAGTTTCTGTGTTGAAGACACAGGGGATTCCAAACAGCACAGAGTGCGTTTCGAAAGTCCGAAATCTCACCAGTTGGCTGACTAATCACTGTGGTCATTGCTCACCCCAGGGCGCTGATACCATCTTACCAGCCCTGTAATAAAGGACAGAGTTGTCACACCTTACGCAGAGTTGAATCATTTGCATGCACTGGGTGTTTTGCATGCAAAAAAGAAGACTGACAAAGAAGTGTTTGTGTGTGGCTGCCGGTAGTTGGATGACACAGTGTGTCCTCACCTCTGTCTCCCCATCTTATACTTTATGAAATAGAAGAAAGTACTTGATCAAACAGGAAATGAAGGCTCTTTTTCATTTGTTAGGTTAGTCGTAATTGTCGATTAAGCTTCGATTAAGCAATCTTAACACACTTGTAGCCTACACCTTACAGCACGTCCTAACAACTTCCTCAGATTTTCAGGAAGAGGTATGTGGTGTAATTTCTTCAACTTGGCGGAAATAAGAATTTATCACCACAACATTATGTGATGAACCCATATTTCTGTCCTCTGTCTTAAGTCTGATTTTAGGTTCTGCGTTGAATCTACGCCGTAGGTATGCGTAGCTACATACCCTACGCTGTAACCTGACGTGCACCTCCCCAGAAATGTAACTACACACCATGGCGACGCAGACCGCAACAACTGTGATTGGTCCCCTTGGCTTGGGCTTGGTAGGCTCTGCGTAGAGCCTACGTACAACCATAAATCTGCCTTTGCAGATTTTAAAGGTCCAATGTGTGGGAATTTCTCCCATCTAGAGATCATTATCGCAATCAACTCTCTCGCGCCACGCAGTTCAAAGTACGTATTACAGCTACGGTAGCCTTCACGCTTCAAAAAGCCGGTCTCTTGCTCTTTTCAATATCCTTTTTCTTTTTCTGGGTGAAGAATTAGACTCCTGTTCCTGAAATTTGGATTTTGAATACGTGTGGTCCTCCATGTTTCCTTCTTCAAACTTGCCGGGGCCGGGAAACGATGATACCCATTAGCAGCATTAGCAGCACCTGTAAGTTTATCATGTGACAGCAAAAAACGTGAAAGGCGGAGCAGTATGTCCTGTATGTCCCTTACCGGCTAACGTATTTCAAGATGACGCATGAATATGGAGCGTCTACCCCAGTTCATGCGAACGCAAATGTAAAATTTCAAGCCAAAAGGAATACTTGGAATTGATGGTGGTGGTAAATATTCATGAAAAAGGACAAGTTTGTCAACGGGCAACACAGATTTTGAGAATGAACAACTAAACACGTTACACACTGGACCTTTAATCCAAACCATGTGTTCCTGTTTGACTTTTCCACAGAACTGAAGGGTTTGGGGGCAGACTTTGTGTTTGGTTTTGTCCAATCGATGGACGGAGAGAGGGATCCTCGCAACCTCCTGTTAGCCTTCCAGATTGCCAAGAACATTGTTCTCCGGGGTTATGATCTAGGTAAGAGCCCATACAGGTACACACACACACACACACACACACACACACACACACACACACACACACACACACACACACACACACAGACACAGCATCTTTTCTTGCTGTTTTTTCACGGTCTCTGTTCCTCTCTGACCTTTGTTACCATCCGTTGCACAGTTCCAGCATGACTCTCTTTTGCTTTCCGTTGATTTCCTGTCTGCTGTCTCAGGTAAATTTGCGGAGGAGCTGTTTGAAGTGACGTCCTGCTATTTCCCCATCGACTTCAGCCCCGTAAGTCCCTGTTTACTCAGCTGCTTTGCCTTTTAAGAACTGATGGAAGCAGAGAGGGCAGCAGACAGACATGTCATCACTGACTTCCTGTGGCCTCAGGTCAACTCTGTAGGAAACAATAATACAGCGTCTGCCTCCTCGTTTGGTCACGCACATTTCCCATCTCTACCTCACAGATGATATCAGCTCTGTGATTGTTTGTTGACTCTCTGGAGCAGAACAGCACATTACCACGATGATCTAATATGATGTGGGGCTCTGTGGGACATACAGTCAAGACCGCAACATTCTTCTAGAGCTGCAAAGATGAATCGATTAGTTGTCAAATATGAAATTAATTGCCAACTATTTTTAATAATATTAATTGGTTTGAGTAATTTTTTTTATGGAAAAAGTGAAGAAAAAAAATTAAATAAACAAAAATAGAAGCTCTGCGTATCTGCTCCGGAGGGCTGTGGATCGCTGGAGCTGGGATGGAGTCGGAACGCAGACGTTCTGCAGTCAGTGGAAATACACACATTGACTTTAATGGAAACCTATTGACTCCACCGCCGTTCCAGAGCGGATCCGCAGCTGTTCCACAACTGTTCCGCAGTTGGTGGAAATTGGGAGTTAGAATATAATTTTTTTTGGCCTTTTCCGCCTTTAATCGATAGGACAGCTAGTTGAGAAAGGGGAGAGAGGGGGGGAAGACATGCAGGAAATCGTCACTCGAACCCTGGACCTCTGCGTCGAGGCATAAGCCTCTCAGTATATGTGCGCCTGCTCTACCCTCTGACCCAACCCGGCCACAATGAGAATATTTTCTCGTTTCTTCACTCCTCTATGACAGTTATGTGAATATCTTTGAGTTTTGGACAAAACAAGACATTTGAGGGCTTTGGAAAACACTAATTGACATTTCACCAATTAATTAATTAACAAAACAGATTAGACAGATTAATTGACTATAAAAAAAATAAGTTAGTTGCAGTCCAACATTTTTCTGTGAACATGTGTAGGTGCATTTATGATTTCTGTGTGTTATCCCCCCCCCCCAATACGCTTCACCCACCCCAGCCTCCCAGTGACCCCCACGGCATCACCAAAGAGGAGCTGATCCAGATGCTGAGGGACGTCCTCACTGGGACGCCACGATTTGCTGAGGTGGGGACGATCAATTTCCATTTACGTTTCTCTTTTTGGTGCAATAGCCGCCTTTTGTTGTGACCGTCTTTAAGGGCCTAAGGAGAGTTTTTATGTGCTGTGTATTGCTTCACTGTTGCAGTTTCTGTTACCGCTCATCATTGAGAAGCTGGACTCCGACGTTCCGAGTTCCAAGCTGGACTCGCTGCAGACTCTGGTAAGAAATCTCTACTATTTCCTGAAGTTTGTAAACGTGGATGATATTACAACTCGTTACAACTACAGTGGAGCTGCTGAGAGGCCCAGAGCAGGAGGTTTTACATTCAGCTTATGAAGGTGACGCAGGGTGTACCATAGGTATTATATCTGCGGGGTGTACCTGGTTTCTTATCTCACCGCACTTGATATTTTTTCAGACTGCTGGCGTGTCACAATATGAACATAAGGACTTGGCGGAATTCCTCGAGGGACTGTGGGCGTCACTGCGCCGAGAGGTTGGTTTGAGATAAATGTATACAAACAGTAAACAGTAAAGTAGTACCTGTGATTTTATTTTATTGGTGTGTGTATATGGCATCTAAGCTTTGTAAGGAAACATTTTAACATCTTAAAGTGTGTTTTTTTTTGTGTGGAAATGGCCTTCTACTTATTTAGTTGCTGATTTTATTTTCACCCACTACACACTCAAAAACAAGAAGGATCTTTAAGGCTGCGTTCACATCAACCAACCTTAGGAAAAAAAAAAAAATATATCAAACTCTGCAGTGTTACTCTATTATGTTTGTGTTGCATGTCCAGTTGCAAACAATACCATTTGAACTCCAAATGATGTCTCCAAGACATATGAAGATGTGAGTCACCGTCTTCCAACAATAGAACTGATGGTTCAGAAGTGAGAATGTAATAGAGAGCATCTAAAGCTAGTGTGTCAAACTCAAGGCCCGCGGGCCAAATCCGGCCCCTCCCAGATTTCGATCCGGCCCGCATATCAATTTAGGTTCCCAATACATTTTGGCCCAGCTAGTTTTTATCGCTTTTCCCTACATTTTTGTCACTTTTTGGCGCTTTTTCGTTGCTTTAGACTTCCAATGTTTTTGGCGCTTTTTCTATGATATTTGAGAGATTTGCCGACTTTTTTAGGGCTGTATGTGGCCCAAACAGTAAGTGAGAAAGCTATATGAGACATGCAGTAATACAGTCAAAATATTTGACTTTTTCTCTTTAAAAAAGCATGTCAATAAACTGTACATGTCTGGCCCTGGATGTGATTCTCTTTTTCCACTGTGGCCCGTAGCGAAGTGGAGTTTGACACCATTGATCTAAAGGAAATGACCCAAAACACAATGCTTTATGGGAAGCAGGGAACAAGTGCAGTTGCTCATGCTCTGAAAGCCAAGAAAAAGCCATTGCGAACACTGGACCAGTGCTTGTATTCGTCAGTATGTTCTTGTGTGAGAGACAAATTCCTCAGGCTCCAGGCACTGAAAACCCAGTTAAAGATCCATTACATAAATGTGTCAAACCATGTAGACCAAAGTAAACAAACTGTTAATGTAATCCCCTTTTTGTTGATGTGAAGAACAAACTAATGAAAGCTGTCCCCCCCCCCCCCCCCATTGTTGTTTCCCTGCAGGTGTTTCAGACAGCAAGTGAGAAGATTGAGTCTGCCGGCCTCGCTGCTCTTACCGCACTCACTTCCTGTCTGTCTCGCTCGGTCCTCAGCTCTGACTCTGAAGACTCCCTCAGCACCTTCCTGGATCTCGTTCTCAAAGGTGATGTGTTGGGAAATTGAGCTTACATGCACATGAATAACAAATCCTCATTTTATTGGAGGGATGTATAAACTCCAAGAGTGTATAGAAAAGTTGTCGAAATAAAGGGAAAATTGCCGTTATTAGAGTCATATAGGTGAACTAAATACAGCGGTTTTATTAAAAATTCAAGTTGGAAGACGCAAAAACAACAAAATTGGGAAAGACTTGTTACGTGACTTTGCCCTGGTGCATGCAGAGTGGCTGGTAAGCAGAAAGAGAGGGTGTGTAGATGTAAAAAGTGCTGACCTAAATATGTCAGAACTGTGGTTATGGGAGGGTTAACTGCTAAAGTAGATGGGCAGGAAATGATACCACAGTGACTGTTCAGCTCTCTAATTTCAACCAACTGCTTGTACAGTTAATGTGTCGTGTTAGCAGTGCACAAGATACAATGTTAGCCTCAGGTGACTGTTGGTTTCCTGCCAAAATGCAGTTAGAGTTTAGGAAACCTACCAACCAATATCACATCTTTATAGATTTATATTAAGGTGTATATATATATATGTATATATATATATATATATATATATATATATATATATATATATATATATATAAAATATACAGTGCTGCTCATAAGTATTCATACCCATGCTAAAGTTGACTAAAAAGAGGAATAAAAAAATCATCTTTTGGAAATTGATCTTAATGCCTTAATTAAAAAAATGAGGAAAAATCCAATCTTTTAAGGACACCATTTTCTTTTGTGAATGAATAATGTATTGTAAATAAATAAATGTTCTTCCTTAAAATACAGGGGCCATAATTATACATACCCCTATGTTAAATTCCCATAGAGGAAGGCAGATTTTTAGTTTTAAAGGCCAGTTATTTCAAATTTATTTTCAAAATTTCGAATTAAAATAGCCCCACATCATCACATACCCTTCACCATACCTAGAGATTGGCATGGTTTTATTTCAGTTAGTCTAATAGCTAACTGAGATAAGATCCATATCAATGCAAATCAAACCAGCTATTAGACTAACTGAAATAAAACCATGCCAGTCTCTAGGTATGGTGAAGGGTATGTGATGATGAGGGGCTATTTTAATTCCAAAGGCCAAGGGAACTTTATCAGGATGCATAGTATCCTGGATCCATGAAATAACTGACCTTTAAAAATAAAAATCTGCCTTCCTCTATGGGAATTTAACATAGGGGTATGTATAATTATGGCCCCTGTATTTTAAGGAAGAACATTTATTTATTTACAATACATTATTCATTCACAAAAAAAATTGGTGTCCTTAAAAGGTCGGATTTTTCCTCATTTTTTTAATTAAGGCATTAAGATCAATTTCCAAAAGATGATTTTTTTTATTCCTCTTGTTAGTCAACTTTAGCATGGGTATGAATACTTATGAGCAGCACTATATATATATATATATATATATATATATATATATATATATATATATATATATATATATATATATATATATATATATATATATATATTGACTTGATAATGGTTTGACTGATATTGGTGAATTTTTAAAGGCCAGTCAATATTTTAGACTGAAATAGGTTGAACTTATTGACTGATCTGCTTGTAAAGAATTTGCAGGGAAATCCTTTTCATCTCAGCCGTAACATATCAGTATACCTCTGTGAAACATGTCTAGTGGTATTGTTTGTTTTAGTTTTTTACTGAAAGTGTGATGTCGTTCCAGACTGCAAACATCACCTGTCTGAGCCGGACCTGAAGCTGGTGTGGCCCAGCGCCAAGCTGCTGCAGGCCGCCTGCAGCGCCTCCGACAGGGCCAGCCACATCATAACAGCCGCCGTGATGCCCTCTCTCATTGAGCAGTACAACAGCAGAGCACAGGTACATAAGGGAACCATCCAGATGTTTGTTTCGTTTAAAATTGGCACGGGGAGAGTGGTGCTTTAACTTGTACTATTGTTGTACTATCGTATTTTTGAGGGCATTCTCTTTTAGTGTCATTCACTAACCCTAACCCAATCTATGATGTCATGGACATTAAGGCTGCCATTGCAAATCAGGCCACCATTGCAAATAAGAACATGTTCTTACTGACTTGCCTGAATAAAAAAAGGTGAAATAAAATAAAAAATAAATGGACTCTTAAGTCAGAGTATTGATATCTGTGTGATGATATCTAGGGATGCACCAATACCAGTGTTGGTATCGGGTCCGATACTTTGCTAATGCACTCGTACTCCTAAAACAACTCATCACTGCATTTAATGCTAATTAGCATTACAGTTGGCAGCAGGCCATGGTAACCTTTCGTTCGCTTATAGCTTAAGCACGCTTAAAAAGCTCAAAGCAAAACGGTCTGTGTGGCTGTATTTCACTCAAAACGGGAGTCCCGGTCGTGGACATGCAACAGTCCGTAGCTAAATATAGCGTAGCTTACCGGTAGCCTGCAGCTTCCCTTTTCCAGAAACCAAGGCCACTGCCAGAGTCTGAGAAACAACAGAACTGGAAAATCCTCCCACTTCCCTGAAGTCACCCGTGTGGCAACATTAAGCCTTCCTGGTGAGTTGCTATGTAAACAAACAAGGAACGGTAAAGCATGTGGGCACCGACAGGACTTCATGGTGCATTCAGATTATCTTATCTTATCTTATCTTATCTTAAAGCATGTTGGCACCGACAGGACTTCATGATGCATTCAGGTACACCTCGTAAGGTCTTGATGCATTCAGATGCAAATAATGCATGTTTTCAAAGTAATTGTTAGAACTGTAATAGTATTATTAGTACTCATTTTGGTACTTTGTTTTGGTAAATACCAAGTACTTGTACTTGGTCTGGAAAAAAAACAAAGTGGTATCGGTGCATCCCTAATGATATGAGTAACGATCTACACTGGAAAACATGACTTCTTTTTTCTTTGTGCAGTGTTCCCACAGGCGAACATTACTGGAGGTGGTGCAGCGATTTATCCTGTCAGTAAAAACCTGCCGGTCTTCAGACAACGGCAAGTGCTGTTTATTGCTGTCTTACACCAGGGCAACATTTTCATTCCTCATGTGTGACATCCATTTCTAACAGCTGGGTCTTGTTCCACTTCAACAGCGATAAATAATGATACAAATCTAACAAATCATACACCACAAATGATACATTTGTTCCAGATTTTAATCTCTTGGGCACATCTGTTTCATGCCATTGCATGGCAGAGTGTGGTTTTTGTGTTTGAATATAGCATGAACAAGATTAAAAAGCTTTCTGTAGTTTGTCTCTTGACATTAAATCATGAATAGGAACTTCAAAACGGATTTTCTTTTTTTTTTTGACTGTGTTTAGGTGCTGTTCATGCATAACCATGGAGACTAGAGACAGCATTTCAGATTTTAACTTTTCTGTTTTTGTTTGTCTGTGTTTCGCCTTCTCCACATTAGAAGAGAGTGTGTTTTTAGCCTTCCGTCCGTCTCTGTGCAGCATGGTGTTTTCTGCTCTGACCGAGACGAATGCCAGTCTGCAGATCACAGCCAACTCTGTGCTCACCTCACTGGCGCAACAAAGAGGTGAGGTGCCAATGAAGTCTTTTTACATTCACAGCCTACAGCAGAGTCCGATTTTAGTCAGACATTTAGCACGGTTTCAAATATTACAAATCTACTGTCTCTCTCAGGCCTGCTGTTGGACTCTGATATTGAGCTGGCTGTAGATCACCTAACCAGGCTGGTGCTGACGGAGGACGACGCCGAAGTCAGGTGAGCTCATGTTGAACATGCTTCCATCGGTCTCTCCTCTCCTCTGTCATCTTTTGGATTCCTCTATTGCTACTACCTCTTAAAGGTGCTCTAAGCGATGTCACGCTTTTTTTAGGCTACATTTTTTGTCACATACAGCGCCGCTCAGGGACGTTCTGCAATTGGTTGTGCCTTTAAAGGTCAGCGGCAACTAGGTCAAAGTTGAATTAATTTTAACTTTGAGCGCAGCGCTCGGCGCAAATATCAGTCTCTCCAGAAAAACGTGATTATGCGATCGCATAATTCAATGCATAATCAGCCAAAGTCCGCATATTTATGCGGGGGCCGCATTTTTTTCAAATACGCTGCCCTTTCGCCGCATAAATTGCAGATTTCCGCGCAAAATATGCGGGGCTTGCATGATTTCATAATCCCTGCATTTTCGTTGCAAAAAAGTCACATATATCTTAGCAGAAAGTTGAAAAATGTTGTGTTTACTTCACACAAGAGCAGCTATTTTACCATGGGAACGTTATGAAGTGACGTAATTACGCAACGTGAACATCATCGAAAAGCTGCAAATCCCGCGATGAAGCCATGATGAAACCGCAGTTTTTGCAAGTTCCCGCAATTTCATCGCATAAAATTGCATAAATATCCCGCATATTCCATCGCATTTTTTAAGAAAAGGTGACGCATAATCAAGGATTTTTGCCTGCAACAATCACAAAGAAGGGTGCCAAGGGTAGCGCAGCGCCTAGTTGGGCGCCACCGCTCTTCCAATAGGAAATGGAATGGAACGGCCAGCGCAGAGCAGTTTTGCCCCCTATCATGTATGGCTTTACACTCATCCTGTGTCCTTTTTTTGTTTGTCTGGCAGTTGATCTGAACATAAATGGTATCTGTCTGAGTCTTTGTCCTGTTTTCGGCCTGCAGTCTTGCTGTGGTGGAGTGTGCCGGAGCCTTAGCAGCGCTGCACCCTGCAGCCTTCATCACTAAACTCATCCCAAGACTAAAGACGGAGATGTTTTCTGGTAAGTGAAAAGCACACACTAAAAAAATACAGTATCAGGGAGTATGTAAAAACTCTATACAGTTACTCATATTTGTATTATACAATGCTTGTAAAAAGTAGCTGGACTTTTCCATGATTTATTTCTTTACCTCTTTGACTCATTGTGTGTGCATTTATTTGGTATTTTTTTGATCAACCGAAATATTACTTTCATTTGAAAGGAAAATTCCAAATATTTAAACTAATTAATTGCATAGGCGCTCTCCCCCTCCCACTAATGTTTTTCTTGAATTTACCATTTAACATTAGGTCAGCAGAATGGCAATTCATGAGTGTATCTTGCACATCTTTAACCCTCCTCTGTTCAGAGCCCATGGAGCATGACAACGAAAGAGCAGTTTCTGAGCGGCGTTCCCATCATGCAGTGCGCCAGCGGTGTTTGTCTGCTCTGGCCGCGGTGTCCACCCAACCCAGTGTTGTCCAGGAGAGCACGCCTGTCCTCCTGGAGGTCCTCAGCTCAGCACACACAGGTAATCTGTTTTCTGACTTCAGGCATAGACTCATTTCTTTCTCAACATGATTGCTGGAAGCCTACAGTCAAAAAAAATAAACAGCCATTCCTCTTTATAGATGACTGTTTATTTTAGACCGTGAAGACGTTTTCTTGATATGGTTTGAAGTAGTGCTGTCAGTTAAACACGTTATTAACGGCGTTAACGCAAACCCATTTGGGGAGGCCTCTAGCTCACCCAGTAAGAGCGTTCGCCCCATGTAGGCTGAGTCCTGCAGCGGCCCGGGTTCGAATCCGACCTGTGGCCCTTTGCTGCGTGTCATCCCCCATCTCTCTCCCCCTTTCACATATATCCACTGTCACTACAATAAAGGGAAAAGCCCCAAAAAATAGTCTTTAAAAAAACGCAAACCCATTTAACGGCGTCAATTTCTTCATCGCGAGATTAACGTTTTTTTTGGCATAGCAAACTTTGTAGTTTTTTTCACATGCTGTTGCAACAACTAGTAATGTTAGAAAAACTACAATACCACACCGGATCTAGCTAGACCGGAAACAAAACAACAAGCACGCCGCACACTTGTTTGGGCTTGCGATGCGAGCCGGCCAAAGAGTAGTAGACTAACGTTACGTTTTGAGTGGATGGCGAGCGCGAGACGCCGAAATGGATGCCAATAAGATTCTGAATGGAAAGTTTACTTTTAAAAAGTTGCCAAATGGTTCCATTGACAAGACCGAAGTGATCTGTGTGTTTTGTCGTTGTGAACTGAGCTATCATCGCAGCACGTCCAGTCTGAAATACCACTTGATGGCCAAGCACACAGCTGATGCCAATTCTCCGCCCCCTCGTCAAAGTCAGGCCGATCCACTTTTCCATGTTGATAAGAGCATTAAAATGAGAAAAAATAATGGGACAAAAAGAAATCAAGGGACATTTAGAATAGATAAAAATGTGCGATTAATTGCGAGTTAACTATGACGTTAATGCGATTAATCGCGATTAAATATTTTAATCGTTTGACAGCACTAGTTTGAAGATTTAAACATTTCTCGCCTAAATTGCCTTGAAGCAGTCCCAATCGCTCCATATTTAGGCAGAAGGATTTTACTTTTTTAATTGTATGGACCAAGTAAGAGCACTGGTCCAGGACATCTACGTATTAGTCTGTCTCCAAATACAAAAATGTAAAGGTCAAGCAGAACAAGAGCTACGATACAGTATCGGTACCCATCAAATTCTGAAATGTGAGTTTCAGTACTGCTAGCTGACACCTCACATCTCCCATCTGCATTTGTGTCAAATGACATGCATCAGTTATTGCATAACTTGTGTGTTGTTGTTGTTGTTGTTGTTTAAAGTCACAGGAATTGTGTCCCTTGTACAGGCTAAACAAATGAATAAGCAGAAGAGATTTCAGTTGAATGCCTCATTTCTTGTTTTGTCTTTTTCAGGTGGCGTTGGTTTCTCAGTGGAGGAGGTGGTGTTGGCGTGTCGCAGCCTCCAGAGAATAGCAGTGCAGGTTCAGGACACTGAGGAGACGGGACGATGCTTCCATGACATCATTATCCCGCGCCTGCTGTCTCTGGCGCTCCAGGCAGCACTGCAGGGTGAGCAGTTCCTGAACTGAAATTCTGATAATGTCCTCTTTTACTTTTCACCATCACCCCACATTTCAGCCTCACCAAATAACTTCTACCTTAACTACTGATAATGTGCTACTTCTTAATTCACAGTCCCACCACAGTCATCCTCGCATTTTTAAAGGTCCCGTATTGTAAAAAGTGAGATTTTCTTGTCTTTTTATGCCTCTGCGCCGGAGATAGCCATTGCCGGAGACATTATGTTTCGGGTCTGTCAGTCCGTCCCATTCTTGTGAACGCTGTATCTCAGGAGCCCTTAGAGCAGGGGTCAGCAACCTTTGGCACGTGTGCCACCATTGGCACTGGGGCTGCACGATATTAGGAAAATATCTAATTGCGATTTTTTTTTTTTTTGCCTGATATTGCGATTGTGATATGATTCACGATGTTGGAGGGAATGATCATTTTTGTATCATTATTCTCATTTTCATTGTAAAATATATAAAAAATAAATGATTGAAGTGTGATTGTTTTTTGCGAGGATCTATACCAAACAAAGATTTTTTTTTTAGTCTGTAGGATAGGATTTGTAGGCCGGGACGTCTCTGCAGCACCACATATATTTTATTTATTTATTTATTTATTTTTTTTTTTAAGATTATTTTTTTTGGGCATTTTAGGCCTTTATTTCCATAGGACAGATGAAGACATGAAAGGGGAGAGCGAGGGGGGAATGACATGCATCAAAGGGTCGCAGGTCGGAGTCGAACCCGCGGCCGCTGTGTCGAGGAGTAAACCTCCATATATGCGCCCGCTCTACCAACTGAGCCAACCCCGCCACCAATACTTTATTTTAGAATGGTTTGACACATATTTTGCCTTTAACAAATATTGCGTGCGCCCCCCTGCGATTTGGATATTGCACTAGTTCATATTGTGATTTTGATAAAATTGCGATTAATTGTGCAGCCCTAATTGGCACGCAGTAGCTTTACCAATGGCACACTAGCAATAATAATAATAATAAATGTGCCAGAGAGTTTTTCAGAAGTGTCCTCTCATCCGCATTCCAAATGATCTTTTTCACAGCCATTGGCAGGAGCACAGCCTGTTATTTACAGTAGTTCGATCGACTTTTTTCCCATCCGCATTCCGTGAACACCTGCCCTACTCTGCCTCTGATGGCTAGTACTCGTTGCCTTATTCACAGAATGCGGAAGAAAAAAAGCACTGTCTGAGCGGGCTCTGCAGATGCTGGCTTAATGCTGAGATGGCACACTGATTAACAAGAACATTTTAAAAATGTTTAAAAGATAGCCGACCCCTGTCCTAGAGGGATTTACTTCAAATTTGGCACCAACGCCACTTTGATTTAAGGATATGCTGATTAGATGTTGGAAGTCAAGGGTCACTTCACAAAACACATTTTTGGCCATAACTCAAGAATCTAAACGCTAATTATGACAACATTTCACACACATGTCCAAAAGGAAAAAGTGGTGACAATTTATATCCCAAAGGTCAACTTCAGTGTCACGTCATAATGTTCTGCAAAAACACTTTTCTGGCCATTATTCAACGCCATAACTCAGGAACAGAAGGGCAGATTGTGACCATATTTCACATTTGGTCAGAAACTGAATTGGTGACAGTAATCTTGGGGTGCCCACCTTGAATCTGCTCTGAAAGTGATTTTATAGATCTTCTGCGCTGCTGGGTTGAAGATGCGTTTGAAGCATCCATATTTCGCCAAAGAAATGCACTTATTACCTTTTATTAAATTGCTTCAATGTCTTCACTACATTTATTATACGAGTCTGGACAGACATGGACGTAAACTGCAACTTGACTGGTTGGCTTAGGCATACAACCGCAAGGTGGTAATTGTAGTTGGATTATAAAGCAGTTTGAGGTGCTAGGGCGCCAGTGTCCTCACCCGCACCAAGACGTGGCAGCACATCACCCCAACCCTCATCCACCTTCACTGGCTCCCAATTAAGTCCCGCATCACATATAAAATCCTCCTTCTCACCTCCAAATCCCTCCCAGCTCCGGCCCCACAGTACCTCTCCAGCCTCTTCCATCCGTCCATACACGTCCCCACCCCGAAAACCGCCGGTCCTCAGACGTTGGCATGCTCTCCATTCCCCGCACCAGACTCTGTACCTTCGGAGACAGAGCCTTTAGTGTTACAGCCCCATCCCTCTGGAACACCCTCCCTGCAGATATCCGAAATGCTACATCCCCTACAACAATTATTATTATAAATACTGCAAAAGTATCGAAACACTCAATCCACAGAAGAATGCACACAGCCTGTATTCAGAAACTGTGCCTTTAAACCAGCGGTAACCTCTGGTGCTGAAAAGTAAAGCCAATGTGGAAGTGCTTTAAAGTAACAGCAGTTCTTCAAATGACCACTTGAGGCTGGCTCCAAAAATGAGTCAATCCCCATTAGTATATACCCTTCGCGTTTCACTTCCGGGATTGCTCAGGTGCTGCAGGAAATTCCGCCGGATGCCTGTATTTTCCGTTTCCTTCCCCTTTCTTTGTGTTGGAATTTTAAATTTGGACTATTGTTAACTGCTCCTCAGATCTCTGCAGGGTAAATCCAGACAGCTAGCTAGACTATCTGTCCAATCTGAGTTTTCTCTCGCACGACTATTTTGCAGCGGCTCTATGTGGAGTTTAGCACCGCCCATGACAATTCTGATTGGTTTAAAGAAATGCCACTAAACCAGAGCACGTTTTCCTCCCGTCCCCGAATGCTATATGGAGTAGCCAGACCCTCTTTCAGCGCGCTTTGGAGGAGGGTCTGGCAAAGCGAGACTAATCCCCATAGACCCCCATGGTAAATGGCCAACTTTACAGCAGAATTTTATTTAAAAAAAAATCGAAATGTTAAAGTTTAACAGTGAATTATTTCAGCTAAATCTCCCTATTGATGTGTTGTAGGCGAGGGGTCACCTGGTTGTCGTAGTCCTCTTGTGGAGGAGGCGGTCCTGTCTGCCATGGTCCCTGTCATCAGCACTTCCTGCTCCAGGCTGCAGCCCACGTCAGTGCAAACTCTCATTCACTTTTTCACCACGTCAACTACTGAACTCGTCCTGTCTCTACTGTCTTAATGTAAAGACATAACTAAGCAGTTTCCAAAATATCAGCTAGAAGCAAATGACTGCTCTTTGTTTTTCAATAGACTATTTACTATTACTATACTGTTTACTTTCTAATTAAGCTTTCAAATGTGTTAAAGACTTTTTTTTATTTTTTTACCTGAATACAGTTTCACAAGTTGCTTTGCCTGCTGTGTTTCTGTTTCTAAATTTAAATCAGATTTGAAAAAATGGCACTAGTTCCTGTCTGTTTCTCACCTTTTTTTTTTTAGCAGTGTCTCAGACTGTAAGAGCATATTTCATGAGGTTTGTGTGGTTTCTGTATTTTTTTTGTGTATATTTCTTTTGATGTCGTCAGGTTGGCGGGACAGACGGCGTCGAGGGCTGTGTCTCTCTTCCTGCACGGTGATGTTTCCTTTTTGCCCGACAACTCCTTCCCTTCACACATCCAGCTGCTCAAGGTTTGTATGTACATGGATTTGTGTACACAATATTGTCCCTTCATATTTGCATATCTTTATACACCACCAATTATTTAGCATTCCCTTACTGTGCATTTTATGATAAAAAGATAAAAATCTGTACTGTATACCTATAAAAATTTCAATGCAAACCACTTCATCCCAATTTAAAAATAATTACAGAGGATATATGAGATGATATGGAAATCTTTTCCTCCCAGCCTTCAGCAACCTCCCCCTCTATCATTCAAAAACTATTGTACTATATCAGTAGCCTAACATGTTTCTTGTTTTTTTTTATGATTACTTTTCCTTTTCTCTCTTCCTTCATTCTTTATTTTCTCCCTTCATTAAATTGTTCCTGTCTTCTGTCCCTTTTGGAGTGACCTAGAGATTGGCATGGTTCTATTTATAATAAGCTGGTTTGATTTGCATTGAGAGATGATTTTAAGGAAAGTACCCCATGCCAATCTCTAGGTATGGTGAAGGGTATGTGATGATGTGGGGCTATTTTAATTCCAAAGGCCAAGGGAACTTTATCAGGATGCATAGTATCCTGGATCCATGAAATAACTGGCCTTTAAAAATAAAAATCTGCCTGCCTCTATGGGAATTTAACATAGGGGTGTACTTACTTATGCCCCCTGTATTTTAAGGAAGAACATTTATTTATTTACGATACATTATTCATTCACAAAGAAAATTGGTGTCCTTAAAGGTCGGATATTTTAATTTTTTTAATTAAGGCATTAAGATCAATTTCCAAAAGATGATTTTTTTAAATTCCTCTTTTTAGTCAACTTTAGCATGGGTTCATGAACTTATGCTTAGCACTGTATCTATTTTCTATATCCTACCTTTCGTTAAATTATGTTAGGGAGCCCAACATGCCAAGTCCCTTGAGGGTTTTCTGGGTTGTCATTTTAACTTAATCTTTTGTATATGTAACACTGTTGTTGTTTTTCGCATGTGCTAAACAAAAATCAACTATTTGATTACAAATCAGTAATATACAGCTCTAATTTAGGGGTTGGTTCTCTTTCGGAGAAGAGAGGACTTTTTCATTTCCCTGTTACTTGAAAAGTGTGTTTATTCAGGCGTGTAATGTTTTCCCAGAAGCAGCGGGGCGACTCGTGGAGCCAGTCTCAGATGGTTTGCCTGCTTATGGGATGCGTGTGTTCGTTACCTCGCAGTGTGAGTCTCAACTCGAACACTTAATTCCGCTTTTCTGAAGATCCTGAGAGAAAAAAAAAAAAAAAAAAAAGAAGCTTTGCATCTGTTACTGAAGCTGCATTCTGAGGGTTGTGCATGTCATCCAGGTGGAGGTGCCTCAGATAGAGGAACTGCTGTCAGAGCTGGAGGAGATGAGCTGCGCCTGCAGCCACCCGCTCTCATACACCTCGGCTGCCAAGTGCTTCGCTGGCCTGGTTAACAAGAGACCACAGGGTCAGTTTGTGTCTCTTCACGCTACCGTTTGCTTTTTTTTTTGGTTCCAAAACCCAAGAGCCTGCTAACTGAACGCTTCTGTGGTGGTTTGGTTTCTTCTTCAGGTGATTCTCTTGACAGCCAAATCCAGAGCAGCGTGAAGAGAGTGTGTAGGGAGTTGGACTCTGCGTCTGCATCCGTACGCACTCAGGCCTTCACCCTCATGATCTGGGTAAGTTTTCAGTATGTCGGCTGCTAATTGTTTGCATCTTTATATTCCTCTGCTAGATTCTAGATTCAATATTCAAGATTCAAGATGAACTTTATTGTCCCACATCGTAGGAAATTTGTCTTGGGCACTTAACCCATGCTGCAGCCATAGTAAAAATAAGTAGACACAGAGAGCATGTACAAACAGATACTGTACAATAGAGGTGCAACGATTAATCGATTAGTTGTCAACTATTGAATTAATCGCCAACTATTTTGATAATCGATTAATCGTTTGAGTCATTTTTGTATTAAAAAAAATAAGATTTCTCTGATTCTGATGTTAAATGTGAATATCTTCTAGTTTCTTCTCTCCTTTGTGACAGTAAACTGAATATCTTTGAGTTTTGGACAAAACAAGACATTTGAGGATGTCATCTTAGGCTTTGGGAA